>NW_019416437.1:1804034-1811909 GCF_000390285.2 Anoplophora glabripennis
ATCTGTCACAATACACTGGCTCCTGCCCTATGATGTATCCAGTAAAATGTACTAATGTACACCCATTACCTGTTAGCATTAGTGTTACCCGATAATTACCTGAAACGAAATATTATCACGCCCATGGCCGGTTCTTATCTCGGGGTTTCATTACTCTCTTTCATTTCCAAACAGACTTATAGAAGTTTGCACATATTTTCTGAACACCCTGTAAAAACTATAATGAAACGTTGTATTTATTTACGCATTTCAGTTGTGATCAAATCGAAAATGCTATCCAATTTTTCACATTTGACATGGCATATACAGGGTCGCCAAAAATGAAAAATTAAGCTTAGTAGTAGTACGTGAAAAGAGACTTTGTTTTCCGGATATATTGAAAGAAGATATTTTTCAAGCCTCGTCATATGCAACGAAACAGATGTATCTGCATGTTTTCGCCGCCCCCGACATGGTTGCCGCCCCCGGGGGCGGCGACGGTATAGCTGATATCGGCAATCGGTAGATTATTGGTCACTATGCCCTCATACCAAATTTCAGATTTTTTCGTTAATTCTGAACAAAGTTATGGACTAGACAACGGAGCAGTAATCATAA
Organism: Anoplophora glabripennis; assembly: GCF_000390285.2. Classification (NCBI taxonomy): domain Eukaryota; kingdom Metazoa; phylum Arthropoda; class Insecta; order Coleoptera; family Cerambycidae; genus Anoplophora; species Anoplophora glabripennis. The sequence continues at coordinate 1,804,632 of NW_019416437.1, forward strand.
AAAAAAAAGACAAAGTCCAAAAATTTTTTACCACCCTTTTTGGAATAAAAATCAGAAATTTGGGCCACAGGGGTAACTCGATACGTAGAACACGATGAGATCGACGAAACAGATGTATCTGCATGTTTTCGCCGCCCCCGACGTGGTTACCGCCCCCGGGGGCGGCGACGGTTCAGCTGATATAGGCAATCGGTAGATCATCGTTCACTATGCCCCCATACCAAATTTCAGATTTTTTCGTTAATTCTGAACAAAATTATGGACCAGACCCCGGAGCCGTAATCCTAAAAAAAAAACCGACAAAGTCCCCCGACGTGGTTGCCGCCCCCGGGGGCGGCGACGGTATAGCTGATATAGACAATCGGTAGATCATCGTTCACTATGCCCCCATACCAAACAGATTTTTTCGTTAATTCTGAAAAAAGTTATAGACCAGACCCCGGAGCCGTAATAAATCATTACTTTCAGTTTACACAATAAGAAACATAGCAGAGTTACTACCTTTCTAGTAGTACCTGTTAAAATTGGTCTTAGTATCGAGTATGTGTGAATCAAATAAGCCTTTTTGTCTCCCCTTCCCTTGGGTTTAACCAATAGTATTAAAATTATTTAGGAGATGCTTCGTTTTTGAGATATCGGGTGTTTTTTTTTTAAAAAAAAAATGATGATGAAAACAATAGAAATATTTAAGTACCTAACATCTAATGTGACCATGTCGTAATGCGACAACGTAACGACCCTTGCAATACTCCTAATTTTTTTCAGGCGGTTTGTAGTCACTTCATTTACTTGTGTTGTGTACTTTTAAATAAAATAAGATGGCAAACAATACATCAAATTTTATTTGTAAATTGAAACAACCAAAAAATTATCAATTAATATTATACCTAGACAAAGCGAAAAGTGAATCAAAAATGAAATGACTTAAAAAATATTTTGTTCAAAATGGGCGCCTCCGGACTGTAGACAAGCGCGACATCTTCTAATTATGGAGGTAGTGGCCGATCGACACTGAATTGGAGTTAATTCTCTACATGCTTGGACTATTCGCCGTCTTAAATCTTCTAGGGTATAAACTGGCATCACGTAGACATTTTGTTTAACAGGTGCTGTTAAACCGAAACCAAACGAAATAATCCATCGGTGTCAAGTCCGGTGAACTTGCGGGCCACGCTGCAGGTCCTCCATGACCAATCCATCTCCTGGGATAATAATTAATGTTTAACCACTCCCTAGGACCTCTACCAAGATAGGCAGGAAAACCATCTAGTTGAAACCAACTGTTCATTCGAGTATTAAGCGGAACATCTTCTAACAGATCTTGAAAATAATTTTCAAGGAACTCGGTAAACATGTCAGCATTTAATCGATGCGGAAGGAAGTAGGGACCAACTATAGTGTTGTCCAACACACCCAACCATACGTTACATCGGAATTCATGCTGAAAACTATGTTCCCTTACCGCCTAGAATCCAGAAGCACCCTTCCGAAAAATCAATTTTGCCATGAAACTATAAGAGTTAGGAAAAAAGTGAATGTACACTTTTTGTCAATAACAAACTGTTCTATCTAAAAACAGCATGATCTTTTATTTTCAGTAGGGTCGTATTAATTTTTTTTATAATTTAATGAGTCTGAGTCCCCATAACTCCGCCACTGGTTGCTTGCGGTACTTCTACTTCTATGGAAAAATGGTATCTTATAAGATGTGTCATGCCAAATTTGGCTTAAATAGCCTTTTTCATTTAGAAGTTATTTAAAAAATTCGAATTTTTTTAAAAATCTTTAACGCCCTATATTTCGAAAGAGAGGGTATAATCTAGAACCCAAATGGTGTCGATTTAACTAAACTTGCTTAAGCGAAAAATGCCGCAAAAAAAGTTGTAGGGTGTTTCTTTTTTTATTTCTGATTTTCTCCTTAACACAGAACCCAAATAACCGATTTGAGTAAAATTAGCTGTTACTTAGTATCTCTTCATGAAGTATGCAGTGATTATGTTCCTATTGGGTTAAATCACACAGGGTTTTCATTTTACTACAACCCTTTGTGAATATTCTTCTGTAACTTTTTTGTAAGTTTAAATTTTTACAAGCAACTATCAGAAGTAGGTAGAAAATTTTATTCTCCACAAAAATACATTTTTGAGAGTTTTACACTAGAGTAAATAATTAAAGCCTTTTTTAACAAAATTTGAAAACAAATTTTACACAACAACAATTCGTTAATTTCGGCGTTAATATCCTTAAAACATTATGACAAAATATGGTGTTTTGGAATTCCTACGTCAATTTCGTTCTATTTTCGCTGGTAGAGGAGCCCGTAACTACCAAATATCGAGTTTTCCCTTTTTCTTGTCCCGGCAAGATGCTTACCAGATGGCTAGAAATGTTTGCAAGTATACTTATTCAAAATACTTTCAGGGACAAAAGTTTTGTGACGCTAAATAAGCTACATGAAATCCCTTATTTACAGTATTTGGGATATTTACATATTACGAGTTGTCCCAAACGTTCCGAATACTCATCCATAAATTATAACGTGTTTTGGCTTGTGTTTCAAGAAAGCTCCAAAACTGATACCATCTAAATAAATATAGAGGAGATATAAAAAAAGGTATTTTTCGCAAGTATAGGACAAAAAACGTAAAGCTGATTAGTAATCTAAAGAACGTTCCTTTTGAAAAATTAATATTATTAAACAATAGAAATATGTAGGTATTCTGCTAGCTCTTTTCAAATACATAAAGATATCCAGTAGGAAAAACATAAATTTTGGAGTTTCTGAAGGAAACACTATTTCCCCATTATTGTTCCTACTTTTTATAAATCACACAGAACTGTTAATGTTTGCTATCGACACTTACAAATAATAATAGCTAACATTTTCGTTGAATTCAAATCTTTCAACAGTTTTATACCTGGTGTGAAAAAAAATACTCATATTTATCATGGTAAATGCAACTGAAGCAAAACATGTAATATTCCATTTACGAAATTCAAAAGAAATAATGGATTTAGTTTTAAATAATATACTCTCAGAAAATATCAGCAATACCAAATTTCTAGGCCTATATGTGGATAATAATCAATACTGGTCAGTACATGTCGACTATGTTGCCGGCAAATTGAATTCGACATTTTTTGCTATAAAAATAAGTAAAAAATATTGGATAAGTATTTATTATGGTTTAGGATATTCACACATAAAATATTTAATAATATATTGGGGTTCATCAACGATGCGCAACGAATATTTATTTTAAGAGAATTTCTCCTTAAATCGGCTAGACTCTTACATACCAATATTCAAAACAGATTGTATACTTAGTACATTTTATTCCTTACTCATCTATACGAATTTTTGTTAAACAAATTCACTTTAAGTGATACTTTACATACTCATGGTACAAAAAGTGCTAATTATGTTATTAATATTATCGAAAATCTCTATGCGGACGGGGTAGGTTTGGGGTACGCTATAATTAATTATTATTCACAAAAAAATCCTAGTCCACGCAAGCCCAATAACGATACAATACTGTTGCATGTCAAATTTTACCATCCTAAAGGTTAAGTATTTCACTAAATGATAATGAACAGATGAACCTCGACAATTTACAAACAATGTACGTACATGCAGAACTATTGACAGTTAGCCAAAATAAAGACAGTCATTCGAATTAATGAAAACCCATACTATTATTAAAATAGAATATTAGGTACTTAGGATAACGTAAACAATATGTTAATTACTTGGAAATGTGATACAAGCCTGTAGCTTCTTTGTTTTTTGACCAATTTAAAATTTTCTTTTTTTAAAATGTAGGATAAAAAAACTCTATCTAACTGTAATGATGCTGTTTTTATTGATGCAATTCACGGTCAACTGGGACGCATTTTTTTTTTACTTTAAAACAGCTAATTGGTATAAGCGATTTTTTCCAAAAAACAGATTACGTATTCTCATTCAGCATCCTTTAAAATGTCTTATCACCAAGTTTCATTAAATTCGATACACCTTCAGACGAGCACGAGTTGGCCGTGTATTGCATTAATAAAAACAGTAGTATTAGCAGTATCACAGTCAGATAAAGTTTTTTATCCTACATTTCATAAAAGAAATTTTTTACTCGACCAAAACATAAAGAAGTTACATTAGTTAGGCGTTTTAAGGGATGCTGAACGAGAATACGTAATCTGTTTTTTGGAAAAAAAATTGCTAATACCAATCAGTTGTTTTGATGTCAAGAAAAGGCGTCCTAGTTGGGCGTGAATTGCATTAATAAAAACAGCGGTATCACAGATAGAGTTTTTTTACCCTACTTTCCCAAATAAATATTTTTGAAATCAGCCAAAAAATAAAGAAGTTACAGGCTGTAGTATTTTTGGAACCAATTTTAGGAAACATATTCATCAATATAAACCTTTGTCGTATTTTGACGCCAATATTCGTTCCCCTAAATTCTATAATTTAAGCCCAGAATTTCTCCTGTTTTACTCAAAGGTAAATATCAAAAGGACCCCGCACTAATCTTATGGATTTTGGCCCCCGGTGAATTTATCTGTAACTTTGGGAAAATATAGGTTTCGACCTACTGATCAAATATCTCCATGGGCACAAAGCCCAAAAATCACTCCTATGGGCCCTATAGGGGGATTTTAGCCCAAAAATGATGGGGCGCGAGGAGATGACACATCGCTCAAGAAACCAATTCCTTCGCCGGGGAGAAGGCTGAAAATAGATTTTTGGGGCTAAAATTGTCCTCTATTTCATATTCTGGGACAAGTTCATGGCTGCTGACCTCCGAAATACCTGAAAATGGAGTGCGAAAGGGGTAAAAACGTGAATAATAAGACATACTATAAAAACGAATGCGGACCTCGCAAGTTGCGCCTGAAAGTTGACAATATTGTGGATTTGAGATTTCAATATATCCTCTCCCCTACAAGGGACAATAAAGGGGTTAGGGGGAGGGGTGAAAATATGATGTTGTTCGAGCCCGTCTTAGGCGATCGAGACTGGTTTCTGGGATTTTTAGGGCCATTGATTCCCTTTTAAGGGTCAGTTCAAACATACTCATCTTAATGTACTCAATTAGCGGCTGGGAGGAGTCAAAATGCAACAAATGAGCCAGACGCTTGATAATAGTCTGGAAGGTTGTTTTGGGACTGAAATCTCACACTGCACAGTTGGGAGACATGTGGCAGTCTCGTCAACGAGTTAAGGTTAGGTTCGGTTAGGATAGGCTGAGGTGACATGACAAGATGAACGATTTTCATTCGCTTCCTCAGTGCTAAACTGATTGCTCCCTCGATCCAAAAAAGCCGGCATTTTGTGTTCAATCCCTAAACGGGCCAACAAAGGCGCAGCATCCCTATAATCTCTATCGACCAACATGATATCGCCATTTTGGAACCATTCCTGCAAGATTTCGGCATCTCCCTCAAATGCATCCCTAAGGATTTCTGCATCGTTATTTCATATGTCTGAGAAATATGGCCCAAGAATCGCAAGAATATATCCATCTGGCGCGACAAGAAGTGTTGGTTTCAGAAGATGCCTCCCTTTATGCAGGGAATAGGACTGTCGAAGAATGCGGAAGTTGCTTCTTATGTATGTAGGCATAGGTAGAATCGCGAACTACAATTACCTTTGGCACAGCGGGCTCATTGTTGTACAACTCGTTGGCAAATGGAGTTACATGGCGGGCGTTCCCTTGTAATTGCTGCGGTGCCGATATTCTCCGGTACAAATCGCATTGCTAGTGACGTTCTGACCTTGCCTACAGCCAAACTAACAGCTTGTCTGCTCGAATAATTGAAGAGAGTTGCTAAAAGTTCATCCGATAATCCTTGTCTCATCTTGCAAAGGAATGTCATGAGATCCTTAGAACTTATATGTCGAACACCCCTTTCCTGAAGCACTGGGTCACAGAATTAATAGGACAGCAAAATCAACCTTATTCAATGAAAAAAGGCACATAAACTCTTCTTCGCTCAGTTTGTTGGGATTGAACAATTTATCGTTGGCTTGGGCCTCCCTCCGTAGATTTCCCAATAATTGCTGGAGATCAACCCCTGGTATAACGTAAGGACGATTCTCAACGACGATGTCAAAGCGAGAATTAGTGGCCGAAAAATCAGTCCATTTCTGTCAAGATGTTGACCACAACACCTAACACCTTCAGGAATGTAGATATCAACTTCCAGAAAAACATTTGACCTGCACTCGGAGGATATTCTGACCGTATTTTGAACCGCGAAGCAGAATAAACAGGCCCGATTTTGCTTTTGCTTCACAACATTAAGTCTTAGAGACGTTGGATTGTTTCGAACGATTTCTAACTCATTCCTAATAGACTGATTGCAATTAAAACAAAGCCTGGTATCATCTGCAACAACTGCGTCCTCGAAACCTTTTGCAGCTCGTCGAAGTATTGCTACCTGGTGCTTACCAACGTCGCCCCCTATTCGAGCCATTTGCTGCAAATGACCCCTCTGCTCACAGACAAAGCACATCATGCGAATATTTGAACCACGTCCTGGCATATTGAGACCACAGGCCAAAAAAAATTCACAAAGACACTGTCTTTAGAACGAGGTGATCCCGTAAGATAAACCACGAGACTGAAAAAAAATATTGGGTTTAACTTTCGCGAATTGATTGAAAACAACAGTACAAGTCAAGACAAATCGAAGAAAATACCCCCACCGCTGGATCCCCGCATATTATGTTGTCACTCCCCTGTCTCCCACTTCCATACCCCTTCCTGTCTAGAGAAAGATTGACTAGAGTCCACTGTCATTATTTATCGCATTCTGTTTTGTTCAATACAAAAACAATGTCGGATTTCTCACCTAACAGACTTTTTCTCAGGCCATTTACCCTACGATGGATTCAACAACTCCGAAACTCCCGTTGGACTATTAGTCCAAGCATTATAGAGAAATGCTTACAGAAATTATTACCTGGACAAAAAAAATATGACCGTATAGGAAATTAAATTTTAAATTGATTTTCTTATTCTTTAAACTCGATCCAAAATGGCGAACATGGTTAAAAAAAATCGCAAAGTTGCAAAAAACGGTTTTTCTAAAATAACTAAAAAAATATAGCAGCGATTGAAAAATTATAAATGAGAAAGTTGTAGGCTTTAAAAAGATCTATCGACTGATTTTTTTTAAGTATCGATTGATTTGTTACTTTTCGAGATATATCGAAAAAACCGTTAAAAATCTTCTCTTTTCTCTTCTTCTATAACTCGTTTACATTTACGT
>NW_019416437.1:1815596-1822020 GCF_000390285.2 Anoplophora glabripennis
TTGTCAACTTTCAGGCGCAACTTGCGAGGTCCGCATTCGTTTTTATAGTATGTCTTATTATTCACGTTTTTACCCCTTTCGCACTCCATTTTCGGGTATTTAGGAGGTCAGCAGCCATGAACTGATCCCAGAATATGAAAGAGAGGACAATTTTAGCCCCAAAAATCCATTTTCAGCCTTCTCCCCGGCGAAGGAACTGGTTTCTTGAGCGATGTGTCATCTCCTCGCGCCCCATCATTTTTGGGCTAAAATCCCCCGGTAGGGCCCATAGGAGTGATTTTTCGGCTTTGTGCTCATGGAGATATTTGATCAGTAGGTCGAAACCTATCTTTTCCCAAAGTTACAGAGGAATTCACCGGGGGCCAAAATCCATAAGATTAGTGCGGGGTCCTTTCACAAGTATAAAACTGTTTAAAAGGTTACCATGTATTCAAGACTTTTGGGAGTCCGGAGAAAAAGTTATGGCACATTCAAAGGGATGAGAACCACAAAAAAATAACACCGCGTATATTATTTTCTTACATACCTCAAGTACTCAAGTAACATATTACACTGAAATAAACTTTCAATTGTTTCTCAAAATACGGATAACGAAACGTGTTTTCTTAGAAATTTTTATTTTATATTTACATATTCTTTTGCACAACAAAATGTGTATAATATGCAAATTACAATTTTAATAATTGAAGCAATTTGCACACTTGCATATGCAAATATTAATATTCGAAACATATCTACTTAAAATTTAGTTTCAAAATTGTTTCTTATTTAACTTTACTTTAACACGATTCGCAGACTCATATTAATAGGAACTTTCTGTCTTATTTTTGGATGAAAAATCTACACTCGAGTGAAGGAAGGGAATTTTTTGAAATATTCAATTAAACAATCANAGTTTCAAAATTGTTTCTTATTTAACTTTACTTTAACACGATTCGCAGACTCATATTAATAGGAACTTTCTGTCTTATTTTTGGATGAAAAATCTACACTCGAGTGAAGGAAGGGAATTTTTTGAAATATTCAATTAAACAATCAGTGATTTTAGGACTCATCACGTGAACCTGTGTATTTTGCTTCGTGCTGCCCGCTGAAACGTAATTTTATTGCAATTGCTCACTTTTCATGCGCAGAGTGTACGTCATTTCCATACGAGGTGGGTATATAAAAGCAATTTTCCTAATATTTATATCCTTCGATTATAATTTGCGGTCTAGTTCTACTTTAGGTCGGTACATTATTCGTTTGAACGATTCAATTATCTTTCCTTCAGTGAATACATATCAAAAGGGTAAGTTTCTGGTTATAATATCTCTTTTCGGATTTGCAATTCAGTGGCAGCTCGTGGTATCTTGGGCAGAGGAGGCTTAAAATGAAAAGCTTTAAACCGTCGCGTTTTTATCAAACGGGCACATTTCCTCACCACCCTTGAGATAGTGCAATACATTTTTTGAGTAATTAACATAAAGTAAAATCTCTTATTTTGTATAAAACATTAAATAACACTTATTTTTTGTAAATTAGCAATGAGTACAAAAATTAAAAGAAATTCGAATAAATTAATATGTACAATGGTTACTTATATATGTAAGTATACCTAGAAATAAATATATACTATGTATTAAAAATAAAAACATTTTTGGCAAATAAATTACATATCTCAAATTAAATATTTTTATATGTTAATGGCAATCTGCGATTTTCAGATCCAGCAAATGATCAATAACTTCGTCATAAAATGAATTATTTTCTTTCAGTTGTGACAAATACCGTTTTTCTATGGAAACAAGAGATATATTTGAGAGAAGGTCTTGAGCTTTCGTATTTCTAGCAAAAGTCTTTATACGTTTAAGTGCTGAAAATGACCGTTCTGCAGAAGCTGATGTTACGGGAATTGTTGACACTAAAGATAAAAGTTTATATGTCTGAGGTAGACAATTTATTCATTTATTATTCCAAATAAAACTTAGCATTTCTTTAGCCGATGTTGAACTGCCTAAAAGTTGTTGGTCGGAGTACAATACAAAAAGTTCATTACGCAATAACACGCTATTAAATATCGGATATTGTTTTATAAAACTGTCCATTAAGTCATTCGGAAACAATGTGGAGTGTGATGTTCTTTTAATTAGAACTGCTCAGGTTCCAGTATAGGGAGTTAGCAATAAAACGGCGCATACAAAATATACATCTATTCAACCAATTTCGTTACCGTCTTCTTGCTTAGACAAAAGTGTATTGCTCCAATTAATTCTGTTGAAACGAATTTGTTTCCAGTTCAACAATTTGCCAGTCGGCATATTAAATAGGACAATAACAATTATAAGTAGTTACAGATAATGACAATAAATATCTTAACTACTACAGGGTGTTTAAAACTAAATAATAGAATTAATTTGATTTGACCATCACAGGAGAACAATGTTAAATTATTCGAATTTACTAAATCGAAGCACTGCAAACTATTTAAGTCAGAAAATCTAATTTCAATTTGGACTATAACAATATTTAAAATTTCACAAAAAATTTGTTTATAATGAATATCAGTTCTTTCAAAATTATATGATGTATTTCTTTTCTTTGAGGGCGGGTCATCATTAAAGGTTTCGTCAATGCATGTCTTCTAAGAAAATTGCATACAACGTGTTGAAATGTATCTCATTATTACGGAATTCTTTTAATTTTGATAAAAGTGAATTAATTCTCTTTTTCGAAAATGTTACATCAGTTAATTTATTCTCCAAAATTTGGAATACAACATCGGTTTGTTCAAAAATTATTGTAAAGGTTTTCAAGAAAAAAATGAAATTTTTGTCCAACAACAATTGTTTTAATCCATAAACGGATCCTAAAGTTTGTTGATCATTTAAAAAATCCTGACTATCCGGGATGAAATCAAAAACCTAAATATGTTTCTTTCTGTATGTTTCGATCGTAAAAACAGCTCTATAAGAAAAATTCCAACGAGTGGAAGCATTACTTGGAATCCTGTGTTGCATTATTTTATTTAATACGTCAGATCTTTTAGTAGATTTGGAAAAAAATGAGGAAAATCTGGAAAGATTTGAAAAAAAATTCTCACTTATTAGCGACCAAAGGTGCGTAAACGCACCCTTTTATTTTAATTTTTTTTGAGATCATCCGTAAAATTATATGCTTTCCTACTTACAGAATCTTATGTCAACAGTCCAGAGAGTGTACTAGTATTTTTATTTAATTAAAAATAATATTGTTTTAATATTATTTTTTTAAAGAAAATACGATATTTAAAACTTTAGAACACATTTTCAAACAAATATTGTTCTAAATTAGTAAAAATGAGCAGACAATTTTTTTTTAAGCCAGGCGTAAATAAAAGATCTATTTTGATACTTATGTAGTTTTTTTACATATGTTTTCAAAACGATGGTCATAACGGTACATACATATATGTAGTGGATGCGTATGCGCACCTTTGGCCGATAACGATTGACCCATTTATTCACTCCTATGCCAGTCTGGACAAATCTAGGCATATAAAATACAGGACTTGTCAGAACATATATCAGTTCATTATTAGCAGAGTGTTCTTCTTGGTTTTCCTTTGTGTAAAAAAGTGTAGTTTTGTATAAAATATTGTTTGAACTNAAAAAAGCCTATAGTCTACAATGTCCATGCAACTAAAGAAGTTGTTGAGGTTATGTTCTTTTTCTGCACTCATTTTATTTTAATAAAGTTAAGTACGTACCAGAGTAAAATGTAAATTATTGTTTTAATAATTAATTATGATCGTCTCACAAAAATTCCTAAGAAAAACTTCACATAAACACCAGTTAAAAACACCAAACACGCGCCTACCGTATCACAGATGACATGTAACATACAAGTTTTATGTTGCGCACTCGCAGTTCGCACGCAGTTGTATGATACAACTGCGTGCGAACTGCGAGCGCTGAGGTGGTAGAGAAGGAGAGCTATATTGAAAGATTCGCTTGTTAAAAAGAAATGGAAGGTGGCAACAAGCCTCAGTGTCGACTGCTAAAGCTCGTATATAGAAATCCCACATCATTTCAAGGCCACGCATCTTATAGAGCTCTATAAAAGGCTTGGAGGCTTGAGGAAATTAGCTGCCAGCGACTTACAATGCAAATTCTGAGGGCGCGAAAAATAGTGAACATTTAAAAATCGTATATTTACGTACTCGAGATCTCCCTTAGTAGGTACATAATTAGTTGTATATGAAAATAGATTTGTAAGAATATTTCTTAAATAATATTAATTATATGATGTAAAATAAAAAAACTNAGAAACAGATGAAATTACAGATGAGGAAAACTTTGATGAAAATATTATTGGAGAAGAGGGATTGCAGACGGATAATGCAGGAACGTATGAAATACAACCAAGTATAGATAGTGATGATGATTTGGAAGATGACGTTTTTAGTTTTTTATGTGAAAATGTTCAAAGTAAGCTGGATGTAAATGCACTTCACACTGTGCACATAACGAAATCTCAGCTAAAATTTCTTTCGGATTTAACACTCTCTTTAGATACAGATTCAAATACCGCAGTATTCAACTAAACCCATGGACGGTCGTCTCAATCCGCTCTACCAGGTGAAGTCAAATTTGACAATATCGGACATATTATATTATAGAGAGGTTAATAGTGCAAGAAAAAAGTGTCGATTTCGCAAAAATAATACTATTTATTTGTGTAAAGTGCATTTGCATCCAGCTTACTTTGAAAATTTTCACATAAAAAACTAATTTAGTTTTATTAATTTTAATAACTGTTTTCAGCCAAAGGTGCGTATACGCACCTACGTGTTTTTTTTTTTCAAAATACTGTATGATTTTTTTCAATAGAAAATTAGTCTTAATGTATGTGTTTTGAATATACTTTAATAAAAAAAATAATTAAAAAATGTGTTTTTCTTGTTTTGGCCAGTAATGGGTTAATGCCGTTGCAAGGTTTAGGTACTTAAAACTAAATTTAATTTATGTGCGTAGCAATGATTAAAATAAGCTTGAGGAGATCTTTTATTTTTCTTTGAAGTCCATTAACATGACCTGACATAACCGCAGCACCATCATAGGTTTGAGCTATTAATTTATTTTTTAAGTCAAATTTTTCAGATTCATTAATTAATAATTTAAACAAACTATCTGCATCTCTCCCACTTGTTACGTCAAAAATCCAACAAATCTTTCAACAACTTCTCCATGCACTACGTATATAAAAATTACCGATAATTGAGACTTACAGATGTTACTGTAGTTTCATCAACTTGCCAGGAGAAAAATTCGCAATTATTTAATTCGTCATAAATTTTACTTTTGATAATTGAACTAATACTCTCAATTAAATCGTTTTGAATGGTTTTAGAGGTTCCCGAAAAAACAGTGACATTATCTAAGAAATTCTGCAATTTTGAATCGTATGTTTTTAATAAATTTATTAACTCTTTAAAGTTCCCCGATTAGCAGAATCTACTTTTTCATCATGTCCGCTAAAAGAAATTTCTTGAAACGATAAAAATATTACTACATAGATTAGTCTATTTAAAATATCTCGATTTCCACGAACCTTCTCATTATAATGTTGTATTTTCGTTTTGTGAACAGAATCTAAAGCGTTTGCAATATTCTGTTTACCGACCATTTCAAATTTAATACGCGATGAAATATGTTCTTGCGATTTGTCGTATTTTTCGAGGCCTCTCGTTAAATTTTTTAAATTGTTAAAACCGACCCTGCCCCAAACCGATAAATTATCATTAGTGAAAAATAAACATTGCCAGCAGTATAATTTATTTCTAATAGTTGATGCAATTAACCAGTCGTTTTTTCTATAATTATTGTCGTTGAATCCCCTATTTTGTTTTTCACCCACTGCAACTAAAGACGGCAAAGAAGGTTTCGATTTCTGTTTAATTATGAGCATTTCGTCATAACTGAGACTACTAAATCCGTTATAAGGCTTTTTTTCGCGAGTGAAGTCGTATGTTGTAGTATGTGTAGTATGAGTGAATATTACGTTTTTGCGAGAATAGTCAGTCATTTAAACTACTATGTGACGTCACCAGTTTAGATCAAATGACTGAACTCTTCACCCTTCAGCTGAATATTCTGTTAGTATTATTCAACTAGTATTGTCAGCCGGTAACTTAACCTTTTTCTTTTTGACATTTTATTTGAATGAGGATAAAAATCGTTCAGCAAAATGACGGATTCTGATACAGATGTTTTAGTAAACGTAGACGTTGAAACAGCAAATATTTTACTTAAGTAATGGTCGTAAGATTAATTTTTTATATGGGACATATTTGCGATCCACTTTGCTTCAGGATTATCCTCTTTTTTTTGTGACCTAGGCCAAAGATAATATTGGTGGAATCATTTGTAATTCAGGTCTTTTTCGTATGAATTACATAAAAAAC
>NW_019416437.1:1825108-1859683 GCF_000390285.2 Anoplophora glabripennis
AACTAAAGAGGGCAAAGAAGGTGTTGGTCTCGATTTCTGTTTAATTATGAGCTTTTCATCATAACTGAGAGTACTAAATCCTTTTAATAATAAATAATCTACAATGTCCATGCAACTAAAGAAGTTGTTGAGGTTATGTTCGTTTTCTGCACTCATTTTATTTTAATAAAGTTAAGTACGTACCAGAGTAAAATGTAAATTATTGTTTTAATAATTAATTATGATCGTCTCACAAAAATTCCTAAGAAAAACTTCACATAAACACCAGTTAAAAACACCAAACACGCGCCTACCGTATCACAGATGACATGTAACATACAAGTTTTATGTTGCGCACTCGCAGTTCGCACGCAGTTGTATGATACAACTGCGTGCGAACTGCGAGCGCTGAGGTGGTAGAGAAGGAGAGCTATATTGAAAGATTCGCTTGTTAAAAAGAAATGGAAGGTGGCAACAAGCCTCAGTGTCGACTGCTAAAGCTCGTATATAGAAATCCCACATCATTTCAAGGCCACGCATCTTATAGAGCTCTATAAAAGGCTTGGAGGCTTGAGGAAATTAGCTGCCAGCGACTTACAATGCAAATTCTGAGGGCGCGAAAAATAGTGAACATTTAAAAATCGTATATTTACGTACTCGAGATCTCCCTTAGTAGGTACATAATTAGTTGTATATGAAAATAGATTTGTAAGAATATTTCTTAAATAATATTAATTATATGATGTAAAATAAAAAAACTAAAAGAAAACTTTTGCAATACTATGAAAAACTGCAGAGGAGGCTTAGCCTCCCCAGCCTCCTCTAACCAGCCGCCACTGATTTGCATGTTGTTTTTTTATGCACATTATATAAGTACTGTTTTTTAAATCACCTAATTAACTTTGTTGTAATGTCGTTACCTTGTGGTTATTTACACATCGTAAAAAATGTGTACTGTAAACCTTACCTATTCCTAATAAAAGTGTATAGGTAATATAAGAAAAAGGTTGAATTTAAATTTCTAGTGTTGTTGCTTTGATTGTATGAGATTAGTTTATTTAAACATATCTTGGCATTGACTGCATTAATTTTTAAACTAAAATTAATTGTTTTTGATTGATTATATTATGTGAAACAATTTATTAATTATTTTTTGTATTGTACATTTACATATCATTTATTAAATAGTTACAGTAAGATTCAATCAACTTATCTGCAAGGAAGATCAATTTCAATTATTTGAGCATCGTAGTTCTTCTATGATTTGTATTGGTTGGTACCACTTATGTATGACACTGGCACAGGTTTAAAGAAAAAGTTGTTTCGTAATAATCTGTAACTACTTATCGATAGCCAGCTAATTCATTTTGTGACCAAACCAATCGCGCAGTGGGTAAAAAAAAGTTGCGGGAGGGACGAAGATTATATACACATTCTTTGACACTGTGAATGCTTAATGGTGAAAAGTCACAAATACCTGGGGACAGAATTTCTATTACCACAGGTCATCAGACAAACTCCAACAAAACTGCTAGTCTTTCTGCGTACTAAACTTTACTACTAACAGCATATACAATGGGTCACAAGATCTGAAGGAATAGCAACACCGCTTTTCATACAACATAATTGTTTGTTAATTTTCTTATATTTAAACCCAAAGATCAAGATCTTGTCTAGCACCGATTAATTGCTGAAGAAGAATAAGAAAAAAAAAGTAGAAATATGGAGTATTTTATTTTTTTAATAACTTTTTAATACTACCTCTTGTTTTAACTTTCCTAAATTCGTCCCTATATTATAATTTACGTAGTGACAGTAAAACAATTCAGCTAAACTAGATCAATGTCAAAGGTTATTGACTTTGGGAATCACAAATTAATACAGTTTAATATAATTTGAAATATTTCATTGCTGAAGATTTTTTTTCAGCGAACTATCAAAATGGCGCCACATACTTCTATACCAACTGAGCATGATGAGGAGATGGTTGCAAAAGTAATTCCACCAGAAGGGGTAAAACCAAGTGACCGCAAACTTGAACTGGTTTGGAAAAATATCATCATCTTCATCTATATTCACGCTGTGGCTGTATACGGGTTTTATTTATTGATTACTTCTGCCAAGACAGCAACATTCATATTTGGTAAGTTTAACTTACAATTGTGTAATTCATACTATGGAATATAATATTCAATAGCCACATAACCCATATTCAACCTCTTGCAAATCAAATTTATGCTTTTGCAAATCAAATTTGATGAATCTTTAACCTATACTTGAAATAATCAATCACCTTGCATTTGTTCCAATAGGCCTTTTTTTCAAAAGTTGGATTACTTATGTCATTTCCAATACTGCCAATGAATATAAAGGTGGAGTGACGTACCAGGTTAAATTTAACTAAATCGTTGTTCAGCTTACAGCTCTCTGATTCAAAATGTATTGTATTTGTAATATACCTCGACACATTATCGTTAATTATTCAAATAAATCTCGTATTGAACTTCATGGATTTTATGACACTTACGAACACAGTTATGCCGCTGTAACTTATATTCGACGTTTTCATAATAATAAATACTTATTCTATTAATTTTATTTGTGCGGAACCTCGGGTAACTCCTCTAAAAACAATGCCTATACCCATTTACCCAGGCTTCAGTTGTGCGCTGTTATTCTATTATCAGATTTGATAGATTTTATTATTGAAAGTTATATATTATCTCTTTTCAAAAGATATTATATCCATGGACTGACTCTTCAGTTACCCCTGTTTGGAAAATATATCATTGTCATTAGTGAAAATCATTTATTAGCAAGTAGTAATATACAGAGAACTTTTAAACAATTCTTTATGGTGAGCCGCACCAGATTTTCCAATGGAGACTGGCCTCAACCAAAATTAAATTATCCTAATGACTGTTTAGTACTTTCTGAAGAAAGAAAGAAAACTTTTTTATGCATCACAAAATAATGAATATAATATTTTAAATGTTTTATTAATCGAGCATTCATCCTTAGATTAAAAAATACGAATTTACTGTTACATTTTACGATTTTCCAACAATTGTTGGTTTCCAAAAAACGAAATAACAACATATTCCATAAGAAGAAATTCATGACTCTCTACTTGTTTTGGTTAAACTTTTCTGTATTAATCCTGCTCCAAAAACTTAACACACTCCGATGTGATAATTTTTTTATATATTTGTTTTTTTTTTATTTTTAGATGCTATCGTGGCCTTTTGTGGTACATTTGGTATTACCGCTGGAGTTCACAGACTCTGGACCCATCGTTCTTACACGGCAAATGTTCCTCTAAGAATTATTTTGACTGTGTTTAACACAGTGGCTTTTCAGGTTCGTTAAATCACTCATGCGTAATTTATCTTTAAATTTCCAAATATATAATATGTTGCCAATTACAATTATTCATTCTGACAGAGTTCTGTAATAAGATGGTCGAGGGATCACAGAGTCCACCACAAATTTAGCGATACCGACGCTGATCCTCACAATGCCAAACGCGGATTCTTCTTTTCTCATGTCGGATGGCTCCTTTGCCGCAAACATCCCGATGTCAAGAGCAAAGGAAAGAGTGTTGATATGTCTGATTTGTATGATGACCCTATACTTGCTTTCCAAGACCGATACTACATGATTCTGGTGCTCTTTTTATTCTTCATTTTTCCAACATTGACTCCAATGTATTTGTGGAACGAAACCTTTATCAATGCTTTCTGTGTTAATATCTTCAGATACATTTTTTCTTTACATGCCACATGGTTAATTAACTCAGCTGCTCATCTTTATGGACATAAACCCTATGACAAGTGAGATAGTCTAAATCTAATAGATCCATTAAATTAATTTCATTCAATTGTAGATACATTAACCCATCTCAACACCTGACAGTGTCTCTCCTCACTCTGGGTGAAGGATGGCACAACTACCATCACACCTTCCCATGGGACTATAAAACTTCCGAGTTGGGAAAATACAGTGTAAATTTATCTACTGCATTCATTGACTTCTTTGCTAAAATAGGTTGGGCCTACGACCTTAAAACGGTTTCAGAGGATATGATTAGGAAGCGTGTTTTAAGAACGGGAGATGGCAGCCATGAAATTTGGGGATGGGGCGACAAAGACCAAGACAAGGAAGATTACAATGATGTACTCATCACTCACAAAAAAAGTTAAACAGTAGTTCCAGAAAAAGGTAGCTTCAGTACTTGAGAGACAGAATACAGAATGAGACCTCTATTTACTTAATATTTTTGCTGTAATATATGTTTTTTTGATGAAAAAAGTTGATATTATGCCTCTATTTTAATATATCAATCAAAAGTTAAAATGATTTTTATTAATAAGCCTATTATTATTTAGTTTATAAAAATTTGCATCTCTTTAAAAACATAGTATACTTTTATGACCAATATTTAGTTTGTAAATGTGCAGTGAACGCATTTGTAATGAAACGAATCTTAGACAGTTTCATAAAATCTGTTGAATTTAATTTGACGGATGAAATATTTCTATATAAGGGTGGCTCATTTTAGAAATTTCTCCTTGTTTCATTATTATTTTCAATTATTTATTCAAGTCAACCAAAATCTATTAAATAACAGCCACACAAAAAAAAGTTGTCTGTACTTTTCATGTTATCATATGATATCCATAGTATTTTTGCCTCCTGGGGGTCTATTCTCTAATCTCTACTAACAATGTCGACTACGACAAATGCCACTTATAATTGTCGCATACTTTTATAAAACTGTATTCTCGAGCAGTAATAGACACAATTTTGACGCATGACTAAATTTGTCAACACTGGATAACGACTCTACATTATCGATAAAACAACTTTTTTGACATCTTTCTGCGTTTTATTCTCTGTTCACTGGTTTACTGGTTTTATTTTTTACAATTTTTAGATAAATTAAAGTACTACCTATTTTATCCAAAATTTGTCAAGTGCTAATGGAGATAAAAAAGAATTACTGTAGTCAAAGCCAAAAAAACATGCTGATTGAAGTATTACGGCAGGATCAACAGCTCGTCTCTGGTAAATTTACTGGAAAATTTCACAATAGTATTTTTCAGCCAATTAAAGGCCTGTATTTTGTAGCGTTACTATATCAACTAAGAAAATTTCCGGAAATTTTTCTCTTCCTTGGTGTAAGGAGCATGAAATTGCACTGGAAATTTTTTGACATTTATAAATAAAATGACATTTATATTTAACTTCAAATTTATTCTATCATAATTTAATAAGTACAAATCATTTATAAATAATTATTTACCAAGTATGTACTTTTAGTAGTTTTAATTAAAGCGTCCAAATGTTGCTGAAATTCCTCAGCCACGTCTTCTTTTCTTAATGGGGAATAAACAAGCACACATTCACTAAAATTTATAAAATGTCTATGTTTCAAAAAATAAATGTAGTACTTTGAAACAATCTTATTCTGCTGTGATCCACGAAGAGCTCCATATTTCTTACACACAAGAAGCAAATGATTTTTAATAATCCCAAACAAGTTTGGCGAATAAATTTCTGGCCCGCATTCTTGTAATAAATACATTAAAAATTTTAGGTTCCGATGATACATTTTAATTTCACTAACTTTTTTGCAAAACTTGCATAAAACGTATTTCTCAAACCGCTCCATTTTTCAATTGTACAACACAACGATTTTAAAGAAAATGGTCAAATAACGTCAAAAGTCACGATTACCTTGTTTGACATGGATTCCATGGCCTTCTTAATAATATATACATATGAATTTTATTGATATTACATAGTGCTTAAGGTTCTTTGTAAGAAAATATATTTCTACCAACTTTAGTAAAATGAGTATGTGGAAAACTGAGGGATTGATCTACTATCGACTTATTTTTTATTATTTTGCTTAACTAAAGTCGGTTAGTTGTATTTTATTTAACCTAATGTTATATGTATGTAAGTTACTTTGATTATATATACTGCTTCAAGTTTTTTTGCAATAAAATATATTTTTACCAACTTTAGTACACTAAATTTTTAGAAAACTGAAAGATTGAACTACTATCAACTTATTTTTTATTATTTTGTGTAACTAAAGTTCACCACTTATACTTTATTTAACTTAATAAAATATGCATGTGAGTTTCATTGATACAACATAGTGCTTCAATTTCTTTGTAAGAAAATATTATTTCAACCTACTTTAGTAAAATGAATTTTTAGAAAACTGAGAATCTGAACTACTATCGATTTGTCTTTTATTATTCTGTGTAACTAAAGTTCGTTACTTACATATATTTAATTTAACTTAATAATATAAGCATATGAATTGTATTATCATTACATAGTACTTGAGGTTCTTTGTAAGAAAATATATTTTTACCAACTTTAGTACACTAAATTTGTAGAAAACTGAAAGATTGAACTACGATCAACTTATCTTTTATTATTTTGTATAACTAAAGTTCGCTACTTATATTTTATTAAATTTAACCTAATAATATATGCATGTGAATTTCATTGATACTACATACTGCTTAAGGTTTTTTGTAAGAAAATATTTTTCTACCAACTTTAGTAAAATGAGTTTCTAGGAAACTGAGAGGCAAAGCTACCACCGACTTATATTTTATTATTTTGTTTAATTAAAGTCGTGTAATTGCATTTTATTAAACCTAATATAATGTATGTGAATTTCATCGATACTAGGTTCGAGTTTCTTGTAAGAAAATATGTTTCTACCAACTTTAGTAAAATTAATTTGTAGAAAACGGAAAGATTGAGCTATTATTGACTTATTGTTTGTTATTTTGTGTAACTAAAGTCGTTTAATTGTATTTTGTTTCGAGTTCCTTGTAAGAAATTATATTTCCACCAACGTTAGTGGAATGAAGTTGATCAAGAATAATTGATCATATATTATAATAAGATTTGAACTACCACCAACTGCCTTATACTTATTTTGCACAACCAAATTTGGTAGTTTGTGTATTATTTAACATAATCTTAACTGATGTTAGAATAGAAATTTAGAACAAATTTAGAAATATGACCGTCGAGATTGATATCTAAATACCTTATTTTCATAAATGTAAAGAAAATAATTGTATCACCTGTTTAAAATAGGTATATTACGCACTAAAGAACAATATTAATTATTATTACTGTTATTTTGATCAGTACTACTATAATTATTATTTGTAACATTAAATGTACAGTTATTATAAGTTATAACTGATGATTGATTTGCATCTGATTGCATCATTTTTGATACTGAAACATTGGTACAGCTGCCTTTTGAATTACACCGCATAGCTTCAACAATTTCTTTATGATGTCCTTCATCAATCTGTAAATAAGGTTTTATCGATTGACTGCTACTGTGGCCTGTAATTTTGATCAACTGCTGTTCCCCAATTCCTTTTTTCGCCAAATTGGATACTGCAGTTGCTCTCGCTGAATGATTCGTAATTTTCACTTTTTTTGTGTCAACACCAATTTTCTGTGCAGCCGATTTAAACCATGTGAAAATCGTGTTCTTCCCCACTGGACAATTCTTGTACCATCCCTTTGAATTCCTTTGATCCCAAAACGGATTAGGAGTTAAAAACAAACGATTGGTCTCTATAGAGTTACCTCGTTTTTCCATCATCTTCCTAAAAAGACGAACAGGACATATGGTTGGATTATTTATGTTTGTGATTAGCCACTTGCTATCAGCTAACTTTCTTGAACCGCCTTGTGTTGTCTTCGAAAAAATGGGATTATACTCTATGCGACCAGTAAATTTGCCGAAATTATCAGTTTCTTCAACAAAGTATTCAATATTTGCTACTGCACCTTCTCCGCCCCTCCAGGCTAACTCATGGGAAGCAATATGAAAAAACTTTCGCTGAAGACCTTCTGGACAATCTTCATCCCAGAGTTCTACAATCTTCATATATTCAGCATCACTTAAGGCCAAGGCACTAAGCTTTCGTTTTGTTGGATCTTTTTGTAGTTTTCTACGTTTAGCATCACGTGCTGCTCTTGCATTTTTAAAGGTTATGTCAGAAAATGGATCAAATTTAACTTTAAATTCTTCGTAATACATCTCCTGTAGTTGTTTGGCAGTTGAATTCCACATTACTTTTACAACACTTTCTTTGTACTCCTCTGAATTTTTTTTTCTCATATTAAATGAATAATCTTCTAGAATACTTGCCAGTTCTTCAACAGGTAGCTTTTCCTGTATATTATAAGATTTTTCATTGCAAAATTCTAGAAACTGCTTCCAAATGCTTATCTTTGATTTTTTGGTATTATCTGGCATCAGATGTTGAATTTCTTTTTTTATTATGTCCTGGTTTTCTTCTCCAAAACGAGACATTTTTCGTAAAAAAACACTAAACTTTTCACTTTGACACCGTGCATATAAAATGACATTTGTTATCCTTTTTGAATTAACATACAAAGCCTACTGTCTCTTCAAAACAATCAAAAAATTTTAATATCTTTATATTTTTGTCGATATTTTTTAAAAATTCAATTAAAAACTGGAAATTTTTTCTTGCACACGAATATTTTTTAGAAAATTATCCCTCGTCTTCGATTCGGGAGAATTTTCAAAATATTCGTGTGCTCGAAAAAATGTCCAGTAATAATTGAAGCTCTAGTGGTATTATAAGTGAAAATTTTCCTATAAAGATGGGCAAAAAATGATGGGAACATATTGCCAATATACTGAATGCAATTCCAGGGGCCTCAAAAGACTGGAAACAGTGGAGAAAGGTAGATTCGTAAACCCTATTCAAACATTGTTTTATAACGTACATTCCTAGTAGATTTGCATGTAAGCCTAAAATATATATATACGCTTTTTGTTTAAAACCTGGCAAGACATCAGAAGTAAAGTGAAGAGCAAAAAAGCTCAGATAAGCAAATATCAAACGTGTACTGGAGGAGGACCTCCACCTCCACCAGCAGATGTACTCTCCGAAAATGACGAAAAAATTCTGTGTTCTTTCTCCGTATGTAGTTGTAGGGAGTGAAACGGTTCCAGAGACGTCTGTATACACTTTGATTTTAATCATGATAATGATCAAACACAAGAAATTTGTGACGATCATACTGATGAAAATGAAGTCCACGAGGACCATTTATA
Source organism: Anoplophora glabripennis (assembly GCF_000390285.2). Taxonomy (NCBI): domain Eukaryota; kingdom Metazoa; phylum Arthropoda; class Insecta; order Coleoptera; family Cerambycidae; genus Anoplophora; species Anoplophora glabripennis. The sequence continues at coordinate 1,834,239 of NW_019416437.1, forward strand.
CACCAAGAATATAGATGATACAGAAAACCAAGAGAACGTGAATAAGTATTCAGTACCTAGTACTTCTAAGGATAAGGATATAACGGGATTTGCAAAAGCAAAGTCTATTACAAAGGAAAAAAGAACCGTTGCTGCAACCAGGCTTCTGAATAGTGCTAATGCTACAACAATTTTAGCTGAAACTTCAAAGAAAGACTTAGAATTAAAAGATTTATATTATACTAAAAAACTAATTCTTCTTGAACGACAGACAACAGCTTTAGAACAACTTGTAAATATCTTAAAAAGAGATGTTTGAATTAACCATTGGGTATTAGTTATTTTTTAGTTCCTTTGCCATTGTGATTTGTTTTTTAGGGAACAATTTAAATGTAATGTATATAGGTATACAGGGTTATTATGGAGAAAGTGGCCATACTATACCAAGTGATAGTACTAATAATTTTAAGCAACTCTTCATGTAAACGTAGTCTAAAATGCATCGTTTCTGCGATACAGGGTGCAAAAAGTAAAACTGAAGATGATTTTTAATTTATACTTTCGAGACGTTTTAAGATAAATTCATAAAAATTTGCACATCACCATAACATTTTGCGTTCTTTAATCGTATGGCCACTTCCTCCTGAATCACTATATTTATATTTTAAAAAAAATGTTTATTTAAATATATTTCTGTTTAAAAAATAAAAGAATATGTTACTGTAGAAATTATTTTATTAATCATTTTAAGTATTTTGTTATGTAACAAATTTATGCAAAATAATTAATAACATTTCTTTGTGTACGTCGTCCTAAAATTAAATCAGGATTGATGCGACCAACATTTTCATCAATAAGTTCCATATCTATTATTCCAAATTCTAAAATTTCTTCATTATCATCATCAATAATATATTCTAAATTATTAACTATGCATATATTGTGTAAGACAACACATGTGTTTATAATTGTTGAAGCTTTCTCTAGGGAATAATGGAGAACTCTATGTTTTAGCAAACAACGAACAACGGAATCTCATTTTTAGCAAACCATTGCAACATTCTATTGTTGCTCTAGTTGATTTATGTTTCATGTTGTACATTTCCTCAATATTTCCTTGGGGATTTTGTAGTGGAGTTAATAACCAAGGTCTGAGTGCATATCCTGAATCACCTAAAACAAAATATTTGTATATATGATAAAAGTGAATTTCTACATAATACAACATTACGTCTACAATTATTTACCTAGCAAAAAATAGCCTCTATTTCCTCTGTTATATAAGTTTCTTAAAAAAGGTTATACGTTGCTGCTATTCCAAATATGAGAGTCATGACAACTTCCTGGGAATCTCGCATTGACATGAAGAATTTTTAATGAAGAATCACAAATCTAAATACAATACTATTTTATTCAATTTATAGCAAGGGCTAGGTTACCATTGTTTAATTTATTAGTATCAATTTATAAAATAATATACATTTTTTTCCAGCAGGAAGGCAAACAGTAGTGTTATACACAAGTATCTTAGGTAAGTATATGACAAAAAAGAGNACATGTCTGACTAAAACTTTAGAAATTATTAAGGAAAAGCTATTTTTTATTTTTCACTTTGACACCCCGTATCTTTTTTTATGCGACTAGGGATATAGGTACGTTAGATTAAATCAACTTATTTTCATTTAAGGAATCTCTGGCATCATTTGTGCCCCTTCATTTAAATACACCCTGTATACAGTGCTCTATTTTTAAAACCTAACATAGGCCAACTTTTTTATTTGAAGTGGTAGACTAGTACTTCCAAATGCAAAGTTGTAGGAAATAACTTGATTAAGAAAAATTTACAAATAATTCTTTCCGGTGTTGTCAGGTTTCTGCAGTAGCTACTAAAACGATATTTTTTTAAATGGCAACACCGTATTTTTTTAACATAATTTGACAAACCTTCAAATTCTAAATAAAAAATGTTGTCACATTTCCTTATTGGAGTAGCCGTTTTCGAACAATCAGAAAAAACAACGAAAATAATCTGCAGTCGGCAGGAACTAAAAGAAGCTAAAACAGCAATAGTACAAAAAATTGTGTAGTTTGTAAGGAGCTATCATTATTGTATTGTCATTGTGTTATTTGAAAGCTGTTGTATTTGAATGTGTATAAAAATAACGTTTTAATTCAGCTGCTAAGATGAATCAGTTATTTAATCCAAAAGAGAAAGTTAAATTAATTTTTGTTCATGTTAATGGCTTATGTATACGCAATGCGTACGCTGAATTCCACACAAGACATCCCGATAAGTCTTTTCTAAATCCGGAGTTTTAAGAACTAACTTAGTAAAACTGAAAACAACTGGTAGGATCTGCAAAAGGCTGAAAATCATATTCGCAATTGAATTAAAACCTTACTTTACTTAACACAATGACAATACAATAATGATAACTCCTTTCAAACAACACAATTTTTGTTTAATATCCAAGGCCTACTATTGCTGTTTTAGCTTCTTTTAGTTCCTGCCGACTGCAGATTATTTTCGTTGTTTTTGCTGATTGTTCGAAAACGGCTACTCCAATAAGGAAATGTGACATAACATTTTTTATTTAGAATTTGATGGTTTGTTGCAGAAATCTGGCAACACCGGAAAGAATTATTTGTAAATTTTTCTTAATCAAGTTATTTCCTACAACTTTGCATTTGGAAGTACTAGTCTATAACTTTAAATAAAAAAATTGGCCTATGTTTTAAAAAAATAGCACTGTATAATATAATAGTATATACAGGATGTTAATTAGGTATGTACAATAAATTCAACAGACGATTATTTCAGTGATTTTAAGACAAGAAGATACAGAGTGTACTTTTGTACTTTTGTACACTTTTGTACACGTAAACTTTTTTAAAAAAATTACTATTTCGTAAATATATTAAATACCCTTTGCCCAATTTTGTTGTAATTTGGCAGTGTTATTTGTAGTGTCAAGGGGCCAATTTAAACCTAACTTGATTAGATTTATTAAGTCCAATGGCGTCCCGAGCGGTACCTCAACGAATATTTTTGACGAAAAAAATGTACGCCAGTGACTTTTTTGTAAATTTTATATCTTTTTTGAATTAAGCAACTGAAAATACAACTTTTTTGTCCCTTGAATATTTTTCGTATCTTGATTAATTTTTGTAAAAAAAAAAATTAAATCCACTTAATTGCATATCCCTGGACCACACGAGAAACATGGGGATAAGTTTCTTTTGGAAATTATCAATTTTTTATTAATAACATGTAACATCTAAATAACATAAAGTACAAATAACACTGTCAGATTACAACAAAATTGGGTAAAGGGTATTTAAGAAATTTACAAAATAGCAATTTTTTAAAAGTTTAACACCCTGTATCTTGAAAACAAAGCATCTGCGGACAAATGTTTATATGAATTTTTTTTTGTCTTAAAATCACTCAAATAATCGTCTGTTGAATTTATTGCACATACTTATTTAACACCCTGTATAATATATTATCAATTTTAAATTAATAACCAACTTCCCTGTCCATAACGTTTTAAATACTTTAAGATATTGGCAATAATTTCATACCTTTGTTTGTCTTCCGTTGTATATTTCTCCAATTGGGACCTACTCCTAGTACCTACGGATAAAAATAATGTAAGTAACATTTATATCAACGATAACAAACAACACAAAGTGCATTAAATATATTTTATTGCTGCAGGAATTTTTTCCCCAGGCCGGGCCACATTCCCTTGCTACAGTCCTGGATACAAAAAGGAAGACTCATTATTTTGGCTTAGATATTTTAATCCTTTAGTCGGCCAATAATCATATAACAGCTTACATACACGATTTATATCTCAGACAATATTGACACAATATTATTTATTAGGGGACCAGGTATTTCCCGTCGCAATATGTGTTAATTTATAAATCTTACGTTCCTATAATTTGTATCTTTAAAATAAGATTTTTTACCTCCAAACGTAATAAGTTAGATGGATCATGGAAATAAGCTTGAATTACTACCTTGGCGTGTAAACCATCTGGAAGCACACTCAATAGATATTCATTGGCACTAATGTGCCGTGAAACTCTAGCAGTTATCACTATTTCTCCTGCGGAACTTTTGTGTTCAGCAGCTTTTATGGCATATATTGGATCACCAGTCATCAAGTAATGAGAATTCTCTTCGTCGCCCACCAAGGAAAATACCAAGTGACCAGAAGCTACGGCCAATTTAACTAAAACAAATATTTATAAAATTGTAACATTTATTTTTTAGGCGGATCGTTTAAATTCACTCAGGAAGGCCCATCCTTCCAACAAAGATATAGTTTTTCCGAAGTCAATCGAAGAACCAATAATTTCAAGGTATGTACCCGACTCGGTCGCTAAGCAGCAACTCGGCATTGAAATATTTGAAAAACTTGTTCCCACATTTATTTAGCCAGGTCTGGTCGAACGAAACGTGCAGGTGGTAGAAATGTATACGCTCAGTTCAAGAATGAGCGTGCTGGCAAAGAGCAATACGCACTGTTGTTATGGTCCATTGCGTCATAAAATTCAGTTGTTGACCATACCCATATGCAGGTCTGGTCGAACTAAACGTGGATGTGGTGGAAATATATACGCCCAGTTGAAGAATGCGAGCGAGGGCAAACGAAAAGAAATTACATTGGGCCACTGGGCAATAAATCTCAGCCGTTGACAAGTGGTCGACAAATTGCCTAGCAGGCAGTGCCGTAATGCGGAATTTGGTGTGATTCAGGTAATTTTAATTTATTGTAGGCACCTTCTATTAATCATTCATATTACAATTGCGAAAGGGAGAAATAAGAGGAATATTTGGTTTACTAACATTATTACAACATGGCATTTTGGAGACCTTTTGAAACGGAACAAAACGAAATTTACCATCAATATAATAAAATTGTTTGAGGACATAAATAATTAAAATATGTTGTTGGTCAAATGAACGTATAATAGAAATTTTCTACACATTATATACAAATTATTATGATTTTCTACCTTTAGCAGAAAACTTTTTTAGGGACGCCCATGAAACTCATTAAATTTGATTGCTCGGTTTTTTTATGCATGTTCAACTGACCTCGAAAAAACTATAGTCTACATTACGTTCTTGCATCCAAATTTTAAGGTGATTTAATTACCTTTATGAAAGTGACTTTAATTAAAAAATATATATTTTTCTATTACCTCTCGCATTTTTTATTCTAATTATAAAGGTATTAAGCTCAACATATTCAAAATATTTTTGTAGTAGCCTTCTCCATAATTCCTAATGAACAATCAGTAATTATTTAGGTTTATTCTAATAATCTTGAAATAAATATGTTAAGGTCACGAAACCTGTTTTCATAAGTAATTATTTATTTTTATTTCTCAACTACCTATAACACGGATCACTTTTCTCTAGAAAATCAATCTTCTGTCTATTTGTACAATACAGCGAAGCCTGAGCTTTTCTGTGACTTCTCCGCAAACAATAAATGTTTTGTATAGAGGGTGTTTCAATTAAAACTTCCCCTGTATGAGAGCGATACATTTCGATTTGTTGTGGCTTGACCATTCAGAAGGTTTTATAACAGCAGTGGAGGCTAGCCTCCGTTGGAGTTCGTAATCGTTCGGATCAGGATCGGAATCTACGCAGATCGGATAAACTGTGCAGAATAACAGATCATTTGGCACGGTTAAATAGTAATAAATAATATTAATATAAATTAAGCGTTTTTGAAATTAAATATTATTCTTTACATTTTAAAATTTGAGAAGCACAGATAGTATTTAAATCTTTTGGTAGAAATATAATTTTGAATCTAGTAGAAACTGCTTTGACAATATTATCTAAAATTTTAATCTGTATTGGGCAAAACCTTTTAATTCAAGCAAAAGAAACGTATGTGATTTCAATGGACTATTAAAACTGTCTGCATGCCCATTAACTTTTATTACCAACTCTTTAATTATTTTGTTTTATATGATGAACGCAAAATTTCCCCACAGTGCTCTTAGACCTACCTCTAACCACGACATCCACGTCAGTTCGATAACTTCCGTAAGATTTTTGTATAACCAAAGAACAGTCAATGGCTTCGTGAACAGCATCCCGCATACTCAACTGATCCGACACCTTCCACAGAGCGATGAACGCGTCTCCTGAGAACTTCAGGACGTCGCCTCCGTGCGACAGAATCTCCTGAACCATAGCGCCGATGTAATTATTAAGCACCTGGGTGAGGCGAGAAGGACCACCTTTTCCTGACTTATTGTACTTCTCGCACAAGTCAGTAAAGCCTGATAGAAAAACATTCAATTAATTAAAAAAACAATCTAAAAAATGTAAACAATAATTTTTTCTAAATAGGAATGGAAGAAAAGTTGGTACTATTGTGCAACAGAGAAAAATGTGGAGATCAAAACAGCGAAACTTTATCCACCAAATGTTTCTCCTTTTCTTTTTAATTAAACAAACATCAATAATAACAGTCATAGTAAAATTTCTTTTCACGAAGGAAACATCTTGGTCCAGTAATTTTGTATTTATTCATGATACATATTGCAGTGTATATATCGACTTGAGACAAGGCTCACGATATGTGATCGCAATACCGTCTTGATACAAATCTCCAAGTCTGTAGCAGGCTTAAATGGTAGGTATCGGTTTTTTATATGTACCGTTACCAAACCACAGTTTGAGTTAAAAGCTTAATCTAAATGTAAGAAAATGTTTTCTACACAATCATGTTTAGTGAAATTTCTAAAACACAGTAATGGAGATATGTGGTAATGGTGAAATTTAATTTAGTTAAAGAGGTTGGAAGATCTTCGCAAAGGCTGCCTTTTCCGGGACTGGGGACTTATGGTGGGGGAATTATTATTTTAAAGCAGACTAAACTGCAGTATAGCCTCGATTATAACTTAATTTATTCGTATCGGACGGACGCATTGAACAGTCGAATCGGACAAAAATAGTTAATTACATAATTTTAAATGGAGCAAGGTACACTTGTTCGTATCGCCCGCATCGCATAACGAGAATTATTTTCTTCTCCTGTTTTTCTTCTTCCTCAAAAACGTATGCAATGGCGAATATCTCTTCATCTGAACTGTCCATTTTGACAACAGGAATAACACTGAATTCTGCAATACGTTAGGCAAATCTAAATGTAGTGTGCGATGTTAATAAAAATAAAGATTCGTTCGATGCATCCGATACATCCGATGCGAACAAATGTGCGCTTACCTTAAACTTCCCAACTGGGCAATTCAACAACAAAATTGCATAGTGCTGGTTAGGTGAAAGTTGTAACAAATCGACAGCATACGCAGTAGTAAGTATACATCTTTATCTTCTTACATACAGGGTCGGAAAGTCCCCATGGTTCATCGGCCGTTACGTGAGAGCGATAAAGTAAGTCATAGAAATCCGTGCGATAGAGAAAGATGGCTATAATGAAGGCGTCTAATGGTCACCGCCCATTTCGCCCTTCCACAAATAAGATGTGGATCTTACGAACGCCATTCGAAACGAATTAATTGACAATTCATTTATTATAAAATGACATCATCGCTTACTACGATACTAGTAATTGTAGTGAGTAGTTGTTGTACTTGAGTAGTAGTGATAATGATTGTCAAAAATTGAAAAACAAATTTTTGCGTAAAAACTATGAATGCTACAAAATTTTACCAAGGGCACGAAAATCTCGAAAAATGACTAATGCATCAATAAAAATAAAATGAATTAATTCCAGTCATCCAATAAAAAGTTCTGGTAATTCTTGTACCAAGACACTCAAGAATTTACCACTAGCCCAAGGCAGATGGACGCGGTTGCTTCATCAAAACATGAGTTTTACTTAGAAATAAGTCCACAGCAAGTTTCATTAAAATCCATCGTAACATTCTCCAGATATTACAAAAAAACATATATTTTTTCAAGAACTTTGACAGTGAATAGCAGAGGAGCCAGGCATTTTTTCTTAATGGATATTAGGTCAAATCGTCTTCTTTTGAGTCAAAGAATGTCGCAGTACCTTTTTGATCATGTGCTTATGGGACACCCCTTTATTACGAACAGACAAGTCACGTGACCGTCGAGCTTAGGCAACCAACTAATGTCATCTTGATATTATTGTTTTAATTGTGCTCTCTTTGTCAACACTTTTAGAAATGATTAAGAAAAACACCCACAAAGAGTTTAGAACACGGTGGGATGAAATAAACAGCTGTCAATTTGCTAAGCAGTTCTGAGGATACCCCAGCAAAGACACAGCCAAAAAGTACCTGGCTATGTCCATCCAGGATAAGCCTTCGCCTGGTGACGGGTATTCAGACTGGACACTGTTGGCTAAGGAAACGCCTCTACATTATGAGGAAGTGCAAAACACCTCTCTGTAGAGGTTGTAAGCAGGAAGTCGAGACAATTTTCCAATATACTCTGCTACTCTGCTATACTACGCGGTCGAAATTATAGAGAGTGACTCAGACATAATATAAAAACACTATTACCATAATGCGTATAAAATATAAAATGATTTTTATACGGTTCAATATTATTTATCTTTGTGCCGCTCGCTACGCACATCGATAGAATCTATAATCGTCTATAGACCTGAGTTACACTGAACGTCGATCTATATTCTATCGCTGTCTTTTGCACTTGTTAGGGAATAGGGAAATGCTTTTTTAGTGGGAGAAAACGGACTTGATTTATCCGTCCTGAGAAACGTCATAGTATAAGCGTAGACGAGGGGTCTAATTCCATGGCTATAATAAATTTATAAATTAAAAAAACACAACTGGGATGTTTTAAAATGCTGTAATAATTAAAATGGATCAAAGTGCCGGTTATAGCAAACCGTAAAAAAATATTAGGTTATGTTTTATTATCTTTTTTCAATATTTTCTATACTTTGTTGCCTTTTACGCAGACACGCCAATGGATTTTCGTTCCCGGCACGCTTCATCCCCCTTACTAGTCCAAAAGCTAGCAATGAGTCACTCTCTATAATTTCGACCGCGGAGTATAGTAAACTGGTGTCTCGGCAATGGAGAACGGTGGCCTTCTATAGCCTACATCAGAGAGATCCCCTTGAGTAACGTCATTACCTTTTTCTCCTTGATAGGTTGGTTGACGGCCCAGGAGAGCTAATCTCTCACTAGGAGAATACACAAGAAACCCAATGGGGTTTAAGTGCTGTAACTCAGTATACTGAATTACCCTCCAAATTATTCCAGAATCCAGAATATTGCTTTAATGACTTATAATTTTACCGAAATGTAATTGCCAACATGAAGGAAATAAAATTACTGTTTCAAACGAAATACTGGTCACGTGATTTATAATCATTTATGAAGGCTCTGTATTTACCTGAGACATCTCCAAAAAGCAGGCACCCATCGAATTCCCTCTTAGAGTAGTCCCTTATGTTATAGATAATTTCATCCGGTACCATGGAAGCCATAATCCTGGTGTGGCCTTCATCGTAGAGTGTGAAGTAAGAAGCTCCACTTCCCTGATTCGCTGTTTGCTTCAGCTCAACCAAAGGTACAGCCCGACGATTTTTCCAATCGGTATTTCCTGATTTCGTGACGATGTCGGTGCTCATTTGCCAGATGACATCATCAACTTTTTTATCCGCTGAAAATAAAAAACATGATCTGCAAATGTGAGGAACGAATCGTTGTATTCAATACTTGGCTCCAACATTTTCAAAAGTGCTTTGTATAAACTAGTAAATTAAAAAAAATTGTTTTGATCGACAACTTTCACGTTATAAAAATGACAAATGTCAGTATTATAGACGACATATAAGTCTCATAAGCAACTATTACGTTGCTCACCATCTGATTCACCTAAGCTTATAAAAAAATAGGGCTAAGTTAAGATTAAGATCTATTCCAAAATATTGAATTTGAAACCTTGAAACAAAGTTATGCACATTATTTTCTCTAATGGTGTAGCCCTTCCCCCAAAGCAGTGTTGGGCAAAATTAAATTGTTGGACAATTAAAAATTAACAATTAATTAATTGTTAATCACGCCGATTGGAATTAAAAATTAATTAATTGCAATTGTGAAAACTCGCGATTAGCAATTAATTAATTGTTAGTAGTGAGTTTTCACAACTAACGATTAATCAATTGTCAAACTTTTTAAAGTATTTAATTAAAAACTAATAATTAAAACTTATTGTATGAAAAGCATAGTGGGACCAAAACAAAAGTGTAATGTAAGTTATCAATAAAATATGTAGGTATGTAACGAATAAAAGGTCGTTATTTTTCTTTTTATCAATTTTAATTAAACATATCAGATCAGATAAGTTCAATTATGACAATAATTTCTTAATTTTAGTTTAATTTTGTGAAAAATTTTTTGATTTAAGTTATTTTAGACAATCACTTATCAATTTAAGTTTAATATTGACAATCACATTTTAGTAATCGTTTTTATACAAATATTTCTATACAAATATATGTTCACATAAAATTCAAGTGCTTGTCTGTATCGAAGCAGGATAATTAATTGTTAGTTTTAATTGTTTTTTAATTGTAATTGATTATAATTGCAACATAAAATTAATGTAGGTAAACCCAAATGAATTAATAGTTCAATTGCAATTGATTTTACCTGCAATAAATTAATTGCAATTATTTTTTTAATCAATTAATTAATTGATTGAAAATTTAATTGATTAATGCCCAACACTGCCCCAAAGTTTTCAAACTGTTGTAAAAATATAGTCAACAAGAAAAATCTTATTTTCTGTTTATTATAGAAACATTTTTTATTTAATAACTTCAAACCTTTTTTTGGCTGAGCTTCTATCATTGTTTAATTTTTTTGTTTATAAAACTATTATGATGGTTATGGAGTATACAGCCTATTTTTTATTAATATATGTATGTACATATTGAATGTGAAGTTGTTTTGAGACAGTCAAATAACGAAAAAATGCAAAATTATGTGTAGTATTTATAATAGTTACGTATATGTACACAGGGTGCTTTCTAAGTCATAAAAAATATTTAGGAAAATGACTTTAAATATATTTATTTATTTATTTAATTTAATTCATCCAACGAGATGAGAACCCTTTTACAGGATGAATAAAAACACAAAATATGCAACATAAGAGTAACATAATTACAATAAACAGCAAAGTGGTATAAAGAAAGACAATAAAAACGGAATAGAACATCAAAAATAGTTAAAAAAAAACANAATTCATATGATTACAACTAGTTCCTAAAGACCTACACTTTCAGAACTGTACATAACATAGTAAAGTACATGTACTGGGTGTTCATATGGCTGCTACATTAAATTACACCTGTGGAAATGTATGTGAAATTATTGTGACATTATATAAGATGTTACAATTTCTCGACCTTAAATCGCTAGTAGCTCGAAAACAAAACTTTTTTCGAAATTACAAAAGTTAAAAAGTGCTTATTTTATTTATTTATTTATTTATTTATTTAATTTAATTCATCCAACGGGATGAGAACCCTTTTACAGGATGAATAAAAACACAAAATATGCAACATAAGAGTAACGTAATTACAATAAACAGCAAAGTGGTATAAAGAAAGACAATAAAAACGGAATAGAACATCAAAAATAGTTTAAAAAAACAACGGCAAAACAATATAAGATAAATAACAATGATATAACAAATATTACACAATGAAAGACAAAAATAAAACATGAGTTATAAAAATAAAACAAAGATCTTAAAATGCGTAAGCACGCTTTATATCCGCAATCGTAAAGTTAAATATATCCAGCCGTTTTTCAATGTTACAGTAATTTCTTAGCATCATATACAAGGGAGACCACTGCAAAATATTAGTACGGGAGTAGGGAACAACAAATAAATTATTAGATCTGGCGTTGGCTCTAGGAACTCTGTAGCTAACAACAGAGGTAAGCATAATGCAATCCATACCATTGTTAACAAGCTTGTATAGGAAAATTATAGAATTCATAATCCTCCTTCTAATTAGACTGCTCATTTCAAATCGTTTTAACAATAAGTCTTGTGAATACCCTCTGGTAGGATAAATCCCATCCAATATGAAACTTGCGGATTTCAAGAACCTTCGCTGTACTTTCTCTAACGCCGTTATATGACAATTATAACTTGGAGACCAAATTACAGAGCCGTACTCCAATTTAGGCCTAACAAAGCTATTAAATAATACTCGTAATGTAGATATGTTTTTAAAATCTCTACTGTTACGTAGTATGAACCCCAGATTCTTGTACGCTCCAGCTATGCATTCTTCCACATGTTTAATGAATGTCAATTTGCCGTCAAAAATGATGCCAAGATCTTTAACAAATTCGGGCCGATTGAGTATCTGATTATTTAAAGTATAATCAAAACAAATTTTACTATTTCTACGAACAAATGACATAACATTACATTTGGAAGCATTCAAGGGCAGTCGATTACAATTACACCATACATTAAGCAGGTTCAAGTCATGCTGTAGTTGCAAACAATCGGATTTGGAGTTAATATCTACATAGAGCTTGAGGTCATCAGCGTACAGCAAGAAGTGAACATTTAGATCTTGGGCGATATCATTAATATACAAGATAAAAAGCAAAGGTCCAAGTATGGAGCCTTGCGGCACACCAGATGTTTGATTAAAAAACACAGAGCTGTGACCACGGTACCGTACAAACTGAACACGGCGGGAAATGTATGATTTTAGCAACTGGAGAAAGGATCTACTAACACCGCAAGCTTCGAGCTTATACAACAGTTTACCGTGGTCAAGCCTGTCAAATGCCTTGGAGAAGTCAGTATAGATGACATCCACCTGACCCCTCCTATCCAGCGTTTCGGCAATAAACTGGGTGCTACATACAAGGTTCGACACTGTGGATCTGCCCTTCATGAATCCATGCTGTTCGGGAATTATCAAGTTCCTTGTGTAAAAGGAAAGGTGTTCATGAATTAATATTTCAAATATTTTAGAGAAGTTGCATAAAATGGCAATAGGTCGGTAATTCTCAACATCATTCTTATTGCCTTTCTTAAAAACAGGACATACTCGGGATTGCTTCCATAAGTCAGGAAAGGTATTGTGCTTAAGAATAAGGTTGAATATTTTTAAAAGTGGTTTACAAAAGATGGCAGCACAGTCTCTTATAATAAACGCAGGTACATTATCCGGCCCGGTTGTCATATTTGCTTTAATCTTTCTTATCGATTTTCTAATACTGTCTTCAGTAAAAGATGTAATAGCGGGTATAGCGTTATTATTAATGTGATGTATAATATCGGGTTCATAATTCGAGGATGTAATAAAAGAGTTACTAAAATAGTGGGCAAAAGCGTTCACAATGTCCTGGGGATTTTCAAGTTTGGAATTATCATAATTCATGCAGGATGATATACAAGTAGAGTTTTGCTTTGAATTAATGAAATTCCAAAATTTTTTAGTATCATTTTGTATGGAACATTCAGCCTCCTTAATATAATTATTATATGCAATTTTTATAGAACATTTAAACTGTGTTCGAAGACGTTTAAAATGATCGTAATCAACCTGCAGTTTTGATTTTTTGTAAACTTTCCAAGCTCGGTTTTTGATTTTTAAGAGGTTTATTATTTCTGTGTTAAACCACGGCGAAAAACATTTACGTGCAGGTGTTTTCGTGGGAATATGTTTCGTAAAAGCATAATTTATTTTGTCGTAAAAGTGTTGAAGAGCAGTGTTAACGGATACGTCGGATGGTAGTGACCAATCAATAGCATTGAGTTCGCTATATAAACCGTGATAGTCTGCCTTTTTAAAATTTAAAGATGGAGAGTCTAATATAGGAAAAACATCATTGTGAGGACCAGACATGCAAGTGTCTATACATAGAGCCGGATGATGAGGGTCAATAGGTAATAACGGCTCGTAGGACTTGCGTACGGAACAAGGGTCAGTACTAAAAACAAGATCCAAGAGTCTATAATTCAAATCATCTTATGAAAAAAAGTTTATATTAACACAAGTCCAAAAACCACGTGCGTACTTGTGCACTGCATATTTTAAATTTTTTATAATCTTCCTTCATGACCTGACATAAGATTACTTTTAGCATTTTTTAATTTAAAACTCAGTTTTGAAGAAAATGCTAGTTTATAGTTATTTTTATTTTTTTATATCATACATTATTGAATTATTTTTAATAAAGCTTTAGCTCGAAATTAAAAAATGTTATGAAACATATTTTGTCAGGTAAAGAACGAGGATTAAAATTTAAAATATCAATGGCGTGCTTATTCATAAAATAATTTGAAGAAATATGAAATGTTTAGGAAGCACCTTGTATTACCATATATCCGTTATTAAAAGAGAAGTAAACCACAACTTGTCTTCTAATCTATTTTAATCTTGTCGAGTCTAAATTTTAGTATTTTTTAAGATAGCGCATGTAGAAATAAGCTAGCTTGAATTGGGCAAGTTTAATCCAATTTCTCATAATAACTTCAAATTTATGTTCAATATGTTCCAATTTACAATTTTTCGAAAGAGGATAACCAACCGAAAAAAAAAATTAACTAATACATCCTAATCTATTTTATTCTTGTCTGATCTAATTTTGATTAATCGGACACAGATAAGCTAGCTTAGGTTAGGTTACGTCAAGTTTATTCCCATTTTCTTCTTCTTTGAAGATTCGTCTTTAATATATCCAAATTGTCCATTGTAACAATTATTATAACTATATTGTACCATTCTTATACATAATGAGGAAATGTGTAGCGTTTTGTCACTGAATTTTATTCTACAATGAAAGTTAATACGAACCGTATAAGCAATAAAGAATTGTTTCACATCCCTTTGAAAATCGTAGACTGCCTTAGGAACTGATTTATTTTTAGAAAAAATAAGAAACCAGTATTTTTCAAAATAGATTCAAGCAAACGTGAAGGTACCATGTACACCATAACATTTGTTTATGTTTTCAGAATTCCATCAAACGACACAAACGTATTTTTCCCCGCAGTATGACATAAAAATTTTATAAATATGTATAACTTATAGGTAAACAGCATCTCTGGTATGTAGTACCTACCATTATTTGCACTTCATGTGTTATCGATTATTGATTGTTTCTGATAAGGCTTATCTTCAAAGACTACAAGTTGCAACACTCCTTGTATTTGGTATTACATTACTAACGTTGTATCGTGAAAAGTTCAACCTGTATAAAACGGAGAATAGTAAAGAATATAAATCTCCTGGAATACCAATAATTGTACTACCTATGTGAAGAGTAGTTTCTTGAATAAGCTTATTGCTCATATAGGTAAAAGATCAAGGTCGCTCCGCTAGCTTATCCAATCTGGTTTAGTATAACCTCCAAAATTGCCAGTTTCAATAGTTAGATAAACCATTACTGTGAATTTTATCTGCTACTCATGGTGAACCTGTAAGATCCTAAAATCATCAAAATAATGGTAAGTTTTAAAATTGTAATTACTTTATCTAAATGCCATAACACGGAAAACACGACTTATTTTTTATATACCTATTACTCAAATTTTAATAAATGAACTATAAAATGAATATGAATATTTGCATGTATTATCTATATTTGCGCTGAATATTTACACAGATACACGTTTCATTCGCATAAAAGTGCCACGTAACATTATATCAAGAGGTGATTCATTGGGCCATTCTAAGAAACAAGGATGCCCATAAACGGTTCAGCTTTCAAATCAAAATTTTAAAATATATGGAAAATATAACATTTACACAAATATCTTTGAACATGGATGAAGATGTTTCAAGCAGACTAATGAAACTTAGGTAATTACCACTTAATATATCCCAAATTGTCCATTGTAAAAATTATTGCACTTGAACTATTCTTCTACATTATGGAGTGCTTAAATCAAAATGTGTAGCGTTTTGTATGTATGTTGCTTTCTTTAAGGCTTTGTCGTACCCAACAATTATGATTCCGTTCATTTTTTAAAATAATAAAAGCTACGGCTGCCAGAATAATATCATCGTCGTTCGACGACATTTTGTCAACTAAGTCTTGGTGGGACAACTAGTTGTCAACTGAAATGTTCCTTAAAGCGGACACAAAAGTTGTCGACATTCTGAAGAACTTTTTCGGTGGAAACGATGGGAATAAATTTGACTTAACCTAACCTAAGATAGCTTATCTGTTTCCGAGCTATTATTCATAAAAATTAGAGCAAGCAAAGATAAAATAGATTAGGATTTCCTCGGTCGGTTATCTTCTTTCGGAAAATTGCTAATTGGAACATAATGAACACGAATTTGAAGTTATTATGAGTTTATTTCTACTTGTCCTATCTTTACTAAAATTTATAATCGACAGGATTAAAATAGATTAGAATATAAGTTGTGGTGGTTCACTTAATAACGGATATAAAGGTGCTTCCTAAATATTTCAGATTCCTTCAAATTATTTTATGAATAACACAGGCCACTGTCATTTTTAATTTTAATCCTCGTGCATTACCTGACAAAATATGTTTCTTAGCATTTTTTCATTTGGTGCTAAATTTCTTTAAAAAATACATTAATGTATGATTAAAGAAAATAAAAATAACTTTATAGACTAACATTTTCTTCAGAACTGAGTTCACATTAAAAAATGCTGAAAAGAATCTTATGTCAGGTAATGAAGGAAGACTAAAGAAAAATTTAAAATATCGAGTACACAAGTACGCCCCTGGTTTTTAGACCTAGTTAATATACACTTTTTTTCATAAATTGATTTGAAAAATAATTTTCCCAAATATTTTGATGACTTAGGAAACACCCTGTATACATATATATAACTATTATAAATACTACACATAATTTTTTCGTTATTCGACTGTCTCAAAACACTTCTCTTAAAATTGGCGTGTACATAAAGCAGAAATTATGAAGAATTGAAGTTGATCTTCTACATAATTACTAACTTTAAAGTTGCCGAAGTGGGCGACTATTTTTTTTATAAGAAATCTGTATAGGAATAAGGTATAGGCTATATACTCCATATCCAATTTTTTGTAAACAAAAAAATAAAATAAACAATGATATAAGCGCAGCCAAAAGTTTGAGGGTAGTAAATTAAGAATCTTTCTATAATAAAAAAATAAGATTTTTCATTTTATAATTCACATCACTTGAGTCTCATAGTAACTTTGAGTATGATATAAATCAAAAGACCTTTTTAGTAGTGACGTCACATACGCCAAATAATAGGCAACCCCACAATGCACGTTGTGAAGAATTTCTCAATATTTTTACTAGATCGATTTTCGATTTTATATTATGTACTTTGGACATAAGTACCAAAAAAAATGGCTTCTTTGCCATGACCTTAAATATCGCGAGATTTTGGCAATATTAAAAGTATTTAAGAAGTGTTTCCAACCCCAAGTGACAAACTAATAGAATGATAGAATTTACATATTTAATTTTATAGAACAATATTGACTATTATAGTAATTAATTAGTCCAATCATTATGTACATTTGGAAAAGAAAGTGAACTGGGAAAGCCAAATTTTTTATTTGTTGTGGGGGGTGCTTAGAAAAGCTTAACTTTAGATTTGAGTCCAAGATTTCCTATGTGCATTTTCCGCCATCTTGGAAAAAGTGGTGAATTTTTGTTTTTGCTATAACTCACTTCTCCGTCAAGATACAGAATTGTTGTTTTTTGTTCCTCTTTCGACGATCTACAATTTAGGTCCTATAAACTTTTCACCTATTATTGTTAGTTTTTGAGATATCGAACTAAATAGATAAAAAACAAGAACAAAGACAACTCGAATAACAAAAAAAAATTCGAAAAAATTTGTTCTGGACTTGATCAAGTGGATTTCTTATGTATTTTGATATGCTGAATCCAAAGCTGCATCCCCCAGATTTAAAAAAAATCGCAAAATAATAGCGCAAAATCACCAAATTCGAAAAAAAATGTTCTGACCTTGATACGCTGATTTCGAGTCTGAAGTCTATTAGCTGTATTCCCCCACAGATTTTTCCTTTAGTTCAGCCTTCGGAACATTGTTTCCTTATCATGTTTCCTTTGATAGGTAAATTAAAATTATTTTATCTTAGGTAAATTAAACTTATAATTTTTTGTTTATCAGTTATTATTATTTTCTAAATTATTGTTTATTTTTTAAATGTTTTTAAATAATTCATTTTCACCGGGGCAATAATTTTTTTATTAATATTTTTTCTTCATTAAATGAACCGTAGGGAGGTGGCAAATACCTGTCCGTCTCACTAATGCCCCTTTGCACCGTTTAGAATTTGAGCCAAGTTCAACTGAACTTGGTTTAATTTCAAAACTAGGTTTTAATAATCAGCTTTTGCACCACTTACTGCCAATTGTAGATTAAATTAAACTGGACTTTAAGAATACTGTTTAGGGATTTTATTATCCTGCTGACTTATGTCCAATTATGTTCGGAAAAAAATATGTCAAAGTCAGATTCTCAAACCTAACGTAATAACCTAATTTACTTTATTGTGATAAAAGATTTAGTTAAACTCATGTTGCACACTAATTATTTCTTCTGGGTTTGGTATTTTTATGTATCTCTGATAAAGCTGAGCTATTGCAATTGATACTCGTACAATTATTCTGGACACTGTTGATATGTCCATCCCTGAAAAGTCTGCAGTGGCAGGCAAATGACCAGCACAAGCATAGAACCGAAGAGCAGTCGGCAATTGTTGAATAGAAGTTACACTATTATTCCTAGAAATACAAAATCATATTAAGAATAAAAAATTTTTATAATTCCAAAATTCTGATTGCCAGTTGCATCGTGTTCATGCCGACGTGTTCGTAAAACTTACATGTTACATGTCACTTGGATATTCCAACTGCTCTTCAATTAAAGTTAGCAGATGTAATGTGGTCCTTTTGTTAACCTAATTCTGCGGAAAAAAAGTCATATTGTCTAGATTATGAAATAGATCATTTCTAATATATATTTGTCTGGGAAATCCATAAAGAATATAATTTCGTGAATATCAAAATCATCCAATACATCAAAGTCAGAATCTGAATCCATTTCAAAGTTCTCAATGATGTCTTAACACCACTCACTCATTCACAGTCCACAGGAAAAGAGGAAGAAATACCTATTTAAAAAAATTATAACTAGTAGCTAAGCACTGTCAATAGTGTCAATTTATGTTTTCTCATTAATCCAAGTTTAAGCAGTCAAATTTGAGGGTTTAAATTAAACTTAGATTAAACCGATTTGAAACGGTGCAAACAAAATGTTATATTTTAATCCAAGTTCAGACTTAATCCTGGATTAAACACTACGGTGCAAACGAGCATAAAATATTACCATTTAACCAAACTTACCTTAATCCATAAGTCCAAAAGTTGATACTTAAATAGGTACAGGGTGTCAAAATGAAAACTTTGTTATCATTATTTTTAAATAGGTAATAATTTTATAATTGCAGCGATGATTGAAATATTTCAGTCAAGGATTACAGATATTTCACTTTGGAAAGATCGTATAGGACAAAACATTGAAACATATTTTTTACATAATAAAATTCATAGCAATTTATTTAGTTGCAGTTACAGTTGTTAGAGGCATGTACCATGTAACGACGTAAACTAGGTAACTCAAGTGCCTGATTCCAGGATAATTCCAAATCTTGCCAGCATTCTTTTTTTGTTGGAACACAGGATTCTGTTCCTGGATAACCCAATGAAACTAGGATGAGTGGCAACTTTAATAATGGTTAAGAGTCCAAAGATTACTTGTAGAAATAAATTTTAAATTTTCCATAAAATAAAATCCCAAATTGGTTATAATAGTGATAGCAAACTTAATTTTTTCTCAATTATTAATTAGATATATTTGGTTTTAGACTATCATCTTTAAAGAACACACATAAATAATGTGCTTACTTCAACCACCACTTAAGTCTTCAGAAGCTAATTACAATCACAGCACCACAGTGATTAAAGGAAAAGCTGTGAGACAACATACTATCGGAAAATATTTAAAATAATTTATTCTAGGCATCCTAGGAAGAAAGGTGTTAAGAAATTATGAGAAGAAACACATCATTGTATCTTGTTCCAGCAGTTATTTTTTCTTTATTATTGCTGCAGTATTGTTACTACAGTAGTGACTTTAAACGAATGTATGCAAATAACTTTAAATGTGTTATTAATGACATTAAACGCACACCTGATAATGTACCATATAAGAACATCCTCTACTGGACTGGAACATTTGGACAAGCTGATTTCTCCTTAGGTTATGGAAGTAAAATATTTGAGGGATGTGAAGTGAGCAACTGCTTTGCTACAGACAACAGGTGCTATCTACCTGTGGATCAATTTGATGCTCTCCTCTTCCACGGATGGGAGTATATTTGGGAAATTCAAGATAAGCCTGAGAATAGATCACAGGCGCAAGTCTACATCTATGTGAATCAAGAGCCTCCACCTAATACTCCCAAATGGATTGGATCAGACAATTTTTTCAATTGGACTATGACCTACAGGTATGTTCTATGATTTATCTCTTTCTTTCTCTTAAAAATATGTCCAAACATAGATTTTGATATAGAACAGTTACTTTTGCATATCAGAAATATTTTTTTTTATGTAAATTATCTTTATAATTAATTTCACCATAAATTTGAGTTGATGAAAAAATAAATTACATTTATTCCCTGAGTGTACTTCAGTTATTCAACACTGTAATCAGATTAATTTTAAGCACATATTTTGCTATACAGATTGGACTCGGACATTGCGTATACTTATGGAATGTACAAAAACTTTACCACTAATTATAAAATGCCAACTGTGGAAGAAGTACAACAAAAGTCCCGTAAAATAGCCTGGATGGTTTCCAACTGCAATCCTCCCAGTAACAGGAAAAAACTTTACGAAAAACTCAGTAAATACTTTCCGATAGATGTCTATGGCGCTTGTGGAACCATGTCCTGTCCCAGAGAAGATTCCAATGGATGTTATGACCTCATAGCAAGGAACTATAAATTCTATTTGGCTTTCGAAAATTCTGTCTGTGTAGATTACGTAACAGAAAAGATGTTTTATTCATTGAAAAGTGATTTTATACCTATCGTATACGGGGGTGCGAACTATTCTAAATTTGCGCCACCAAACTCAGTTATAGATGTCTCAAAATTCAGTTCCGTAGAAGAACTAGCTAAATATTTAAAGTCTGTGGATGAAGACCCAAACAAGTATCTTTCATATTTTGAGTGGAAAAAACATTACATTGTGAAAACAGACAAAAAAAATGCTCTGTGCGATATATGTAAAAAATTAAATGAACCTTTAGTGCACAAGTCTTACGATATTGAAAAGTGGTGGAACGATGGAATTTGTAAAGCGGGAGATGACTTACCTAAGATAATATTCACGTGATCTTTTATTTATCGGAGGACTATATTTTTCCATATAGTGAAGCAAAAAGTGACAGGCCATTATTGTCTAGTACCGCTGAAATTATAACAAAATTAGCTTAAACAGTGTAATAAAAACTAACAATCCAAAGATATTTTTATATAACTAAATGAATAATGGAAAGGTTAACACCAAGTGCACTCGAAAGGGATAATATATAGCGCTAAGTCCCGCACTTGATGCAGCAATTACTTTTACACAATTTTAATTTACTGTTAATTTTCTATTCCGCTACCTTTATAAGTACAAAACGGTTGAAATACTTGATGATATCAATTTATGATTCTTAATATATGCAAATGACATTTTATACTAAATCTAAATTTTAAAGGTAGTGACACTTTAACCTTACACGTTGTCCAAAATACAAACAATAAAAATAAAAATATAGAAACTATATACAAAGACCAGGTTAAAAGAGTATGTCTAGGTAATTCTAGAAATAATAAACATTAGTGAATTTTAATTTATATAATGATACTTTCCAAATATTTTTTTATGACTATGGCAAAATAGATTTTTTTTAATTATGATTTTTTATGAAAATGCCTTATCTCAACTTTGAAGCTTAAATAGAGGTCTTTTAAATGTAAAATTGAGAATTTTTACAAATTGTTGTATAGTTAATTATATATTAGTTAAGGCGCGTATAAACTTGCGAGCTGAGCGGCTCATGAGCCGCTCGCTGTGAGCAGACTGGAGTCGGTTTTTCCGGCGAGCACAAAGCTCAGTGTCAGTTTAGACAGCAAAACTACGTGCTCTCAAGTGTGGACGTGCTTTTTTAATCAAACCATGGCGGATGAAGACCTGCGCCGCTTATAACCATCATAGCAAACAGAGTTTCTTGTCCAAACATCTTTCAAACGAATACATAAACTGAATGGTGCGGTGGATTTGTTCGCGAGCAATGCGGGCTCACTTAGTACTCATGAAAGGCTCGGGCATTCATTTTTTTTCATGTGCGGCTCATGAGTCGCTCAACTCGCAAATATATACGCGGCTTTATACCTACATGTATTATTATACTATTATGTGATACTTTTTATGTTATTTAAGTTATTTCTTATATTTTTTGATATGTATTTAAATTTCACAAAAAAAAATAACTAGTCGTGCAGGTTAAATAAAATCTAAAAGTCTAAAAGTAATGAAGATTTTAATAAGTCCATAAATTTACTAAAAATAAAGATGCTTTTATTTATTCCATAATTATGTACAGCCAAACATTCATAAACTTTTCACGTTCAAGTTTCTCAAAAGAAAAACAAAATTTGATGGATTAGCACTTTCATTTCTAGGTATATTATTCATCCATTGAAGATAAATGTAATGGATCTTATATGCCCAATTGTAATTAAGGATGTTTGACTACACTTTTACGAAAATACCCATTAGTAAGTACAATTAATCGTTATTAACATTTTTACTGACAGATTATGTTGTTTGAGCTTAAAGACAAAAGTTTAATAAAAAGTCAATAAATTAAACAGTTGCTACTTCCAAAATTTCATATCTAGATAATTTACTTGCAATCATAGGTGTTTATAAAAACATATAGTGTATGTTTTAATGGACTGTAAGGCGGAATG
Source organism: Anoplophora glabripennis (assembly GCF_000390285.2). Lineage (NCBI taxonomy): Eukaryota > Metazoa > Arthropoda > Insecta > Coleoptera > Cerambycidae > Anoplophora > Anoplophora glabripennis. The sequence continues at coordinate 1,857,316 of NW_019416437.1, forward strand.
AAATTTTCTTTTTTCGTTTAAAATAAAGATTTTTAATTTTTAATTAGTGCCTTACAAGGAGTGACTTTCATAATAATAATAATAATAAATAATAATAATACAACAAAAACAATCTCTCAACTGTTTTTTACGTTTCTAACGTTTCTTATTTTAATATGTGTTCGCACACTCGTTCCAATTCTCAACAATAGGGTTTTCATATTTGTAATAAATAATTCAAAGGACTATCGATCCTATATCACAGATTTGTCAGGAAATCTAAATAAACGTCTAGATCGATCACCATGGATTAATATTAGCATATTATTATTATTAAATATATTTACGAAAATTAACTCGTAATCTAGCTAAAACCATACAAATTGCAAGAATAAAAATAATAATCTGAGCACTTAGAGTGAATTGTCTTAATGCCCTTTTGTGTATTTCGAATTCTAAACATTTAATAGTAGTAATGATGTAAAAGTATAAACCTCAAAAGCTACGATCAAAGAGGAACAAACTACTGTGCTATCTTACATTCCTGGAACGCTGCCGAGACGAAAACATCATATCAAATTGTATGANAGAACGAAGTTTCAAAGCAAAAACCTTGTATAACAGATATACTATAAATATTTACAGAATGAAAACAAAATATAAAACTTATGATATGATTCTATCAAATGAAAACACTAACAACAATTCTCTATCAATCTCAACAAAATAAGTTATTTTTCTATCAAACAAGAAATATTAACAAATTATAAACAAAATACAAATTCTATGATTTATGTACTGCACGCCGAACTGCATTTTTCTCATCTTCATTTAATATTAATTTCTTCTTTCCACCCCCTTTTTTAGGTTTCTTAACGTCTCCTTCATTTTTCTTCTCTTAAAATTTTGAATACAAATGATTCGCTTACTCCAGTATATCTAGAACACATTTCCACCAAACTAGTCTTCAGTTTCATGGGATGATCCTTTTCTAAAGCTTTATAGACATTTAATATTATCGTGTTCTCTTTGTAACTTAATATAGATTTTTTTGTACCCACAGCAGTACATCCAGGCACCGCCTCCTTTTCTCCATATAACGACAAAAGAGCAATAATAATACAAAAAACTTCACTTCACTAGCACAGAAAATATAATAGCATTCACGATTCACAAACAACAGCCCGAAACACACACAGCACACAAATAAAACACCAAAAACACTTTTGTTACGGAGCACAAGAAATATGATTTCACTCACAAATTCTCAAATAATAGCGCGAAACACGCATATAGCCCGAAGGAAATATAATTGCACTTATAACAGTTATAACCTCACAAATATCGCGAGCGAGAAACACGCAGCACCAATACAACCGAAACGAAACTGACCACGCCAGGCCGGCACGCGCGCCGCCGCAACAAACACAAGACACAAGTCATATGAGGGAGAATGAAGGGAGTAATAAATGTATTGTTGCCCTGCCGCCCAATGTGCGAAGGAGATGCCTTTGTTTTTCATTTTGTCCTTCATAAATATATAACTATTAATCTATAATGCATAAAGAAATTATTCAATTTCCAAAACCCCCTAAAACGTGTTGCACTGATTCCCTTGACAGGCAATGATTTATTACTTTGCATCGAATATGATCCTACTATCGCTTTGCTTAGAGAAGCCATCCACGATACGAGAAGGAAACTGAATCAAGTTAACATGGACGTTTATGATATCTATTTGATGCTAAGCAGTAGTTTCATGTTTCCTACTCTGTACTACTGTACAAAGTTGACTATATGACTATGAAAACAATAATATGATTATGATGGTCGCCGCGTGACTGCTACCCTTTCCTTTTACATACATACTGTTTTTTTCTCGCTCGCACTAGAACTTACGGCACTCTACCTCGGGGGGGGGGTTCATGTTCATACTTCTGACGCCGGCGCGGTAAGACCTTTGAATTTGAACTGAACATAGCCGCCCCCCTTGAAAGGCTAGACTTTCAATACATACAGTGCGTCCCAGAAGTAACGCAAAATATTCGTATTTTACTTTGTTGAATTTTCACAAAAACGCTAAAACATCGTATTATTAGTAAATAGGAATTGTCGTTTTGTCACGTTGGTTAAACCTTTTTTATGCGATATTTCATAAACCTATGACGTCATCGACATTTTTTTAAATAGCACTACCTAATTTTTTAAGCATAAATGGATAGCCCTTTTGAAGGTAAATGCGTCAATATAGGGTTTGGCCTACTTTATTTTGACAGGTGCGGAAAAAAAGTCAACGATTGGAATGGACATGGTTTGAATTAATAACAAAAGTAAGTAAGGGTGTCTCATAATTAGCTGCCAACCCTGAACAGGCCGATTCTATGATCAA